>NC_091743.1:77945978-77973478 GCF_043380555.1 Nothobranchius furzeri
ATTCCAATAAATCTGGAGCGATGATGTAAACGCTGCTGCTGCTGCTGTGGTGAATTTAAAGCACATTTAATCATTTTCCTGTTCAATCCAAATGTTTTCATCTGTAGGGCTGATTTTGTTTGTAATACAATAATTATTATAGAGGAAAATATAATTATCACACACACTCATGCACACACACAAACACACTCTCACACACACACACAAACACGCACACACAAACACACACAAGCACAAACTCACACACACACACACACACAGACACACATACATACAAACACACACACACACACACACACACACACAAACACACACACACGCACAAACTCACACACACACATACAAACACATGCACACACACACACACACACACACACACGCACGCACAAACACACAAACACACACTCACACACACACATACATGTCTGTCTTTCTATCATAGTGAGGACCCTCCATTGACTTCCATTCATTTTTGTGACTCCACCACGCCTAACCCTAACCTTAACCACAACCAATGCTGATCTCTTCCTAACCTTAACCTTAACTAAAACTTTGTTTTTTCTGATGGCTTAAACCCTAACTGTGATTCTTATAGCTCAGTTTGTAAAACTATTAATACTTATAGCAAAACTACTCACTGAGTTTGCTAAACTAAAGGCACAAACACTGCTTTGCACTCAGTTTGCAATTTTGTAACACCTTTTGTAAAACTGTAGGCACTATTCACTGCACAACACTGTTTTTGCAGAACTTTAAACACAACTCACTGCTTACACACAACTACCAAATTTCCAACACACTCCCAGCAAAATTATGTACATGTGTGGCTGTCATTAAAACTATATTTTGCCAACTGTCTGGCGCATTTTGACATGGGAAAACTGCTTTACATAATTAGTTCACTTTGCGATCAGCCTAAGCCACAGTGCCATCATCGATGTCCCAGGACAACATGGTGGTAACATAACCATTTGTGCAGCTATACGCCAAAATGGTGTTGTTCACCATCATGCATTAGGCTCATACAACACTGCACACATTAGTGCATTCCTGGACACCTTACGTGACATGCTCACTGTTCAGAGACCAGAGCATACCCGATATGTCATCATATGGGACAATGTTACAGTTTTTCTCAATTGCTAAAGCACAATTCCTGAAACCTTGCTCCCTTTTCTCAAAACATTAAACACAAAACCTCAGCTTCAAGCACGATTTACAAAACCTCTCATTCCTCTTGCAAAATCAAACTTTTGCCTCAAAACTGTTTTAGTTGTGCTCAAAATCAAACACTACTCTCAAATCATAAACAAATTACTCAAAATTACATACACCATCAAGCGGTCAGTAAACAATTCACCAAAAAACAGAAAGCACAATGTTCAGGACCATGCAATTTGTTTATTGTACCATATACAGCCTGCAGTCCATTGTGCTACAGTGTTCAATGACAGTGAAAAAAAATAAAAATAAAATGAAAAACATCAAAGGACTAAACATGTTATCAATGGGCCTCTTCTTGTCTGTGGGCTGGGTCAGGCCACAGCACTTCATCGACATCACATGCAATATTTTCCCTCCTGAGGCTCAACTTGGGTTGCACTCTAAGTCCTGCTTCCCTCATTGTCAGCCCACGGACAACAACATGGTCTATGATTGTTGCTCTTTGTCTTGCTCTTCCTCTTCATCCTCCTCTCTTTCTTGCCCTCCTCCTGATCCCCCACCTCGCATATGCACCCGTCCTTATCCTCTCACGTGAATTCTTCTATCCACTGTCACACTTTCTCATTCCCACCTTCAACAACCGGTTTGCTCTCTGAACTTGCTTATATTGGTCGTCACATCATTTGAAACAAGTGAAATCTATTTTGACCGATTGTGTTCGATCAATGACATTTGTGCTCTTGTTATGGGTAAATGTGCCACTTGTGTTTACCGTTATGGACGACATTTGCATTAGAGTGCAGAAAGCGTTTTAAGATCGAGAATGTGTTTAGAGTTTCGCTCAACCGTGTGAAATTGTTTAAGGTTTTGACAACAGGCTCAACAGTTAGCTTAATGAGTTCTAGCAACTGAGAACTTTCTTCAGTCAATGGGTTTTAGTGTTAGAGAAATTGAGAAAAACTGTAGTTTCCACAGGGCTGCTTTGGTCCGCAACTGGTTTACAGACCACCCATCCATCCTTCATGGCACTCAACCTCCCTCCATACTCTCCATTCTTAAATCCCATCAAGGAGTTCTTCTCTGCCTGGCGCTGGAAAGTGTATGACCATCATCCTCATCAACAGGTAGCCCTTTTACAGGCGATGGAGGAGGCATGTGGAGATATTGACCAGGCATCATGTCAGGCCTGGATACGGCACTCAAGAAGATATTTTCCCCGGTGCCTTGGACTGGAGGATAACGCATGTGATGTGGACGAAATTTTGTGGCTGGACCCAGAAAGACGACATGATGTAGGCTGATTGACTTTTTTTTTTCCTTTTTTTTCTTTGTGAATTTACTATTTAGTGTCCTGACTTTGTCTTGGTTTTGATGAGTGTGAATAAACACCAATACATGAAGTTTGGATCCTTGAATGTTTACATGACACTATGTCAAACGTATGAACTCAGATTGACATCTGTACACAGAGAAAGCAAAAGCCAGATATGTTTTGTATTCATACCATCAGTGTGCAGTTGGCACACTGTGTGCTTAGTAGATGATGGCTTGTGTGTACTGTTTGATACTGTAATGAAAGTAGCCGTGGGCAGCACGGGCAGAATATCTTGCCCTCCAGTCAGAACCTGAACACACCACCAGTAGGCACTGATTTATAAAAGGATATACTTTATTACACAATCTGCTAAAACACACAAATCAACCCCGATCATAAAACCTATACTAAAATACTGTGGCCAAAGTCTCCACTCCTAAAATCACAGTCCGGCATAAGACACACAAGCAGCGGTACTTAGCTGTCACGGATGGTGTGACCCCCCTCCCCGGGGTCTGAGCTTCCAGCACCGTCCAACGCCCCGGGATGTAGCTTGCGAGGACGGCGGGTAAATCCACAAGTAAATCCACTGCCAGAGTCCGTAGCGGCAGATGTCGGCGTGGTCTTGGCACCACCTAAGCCCAGCCCTTGCTGTCTAAAGAAGGCGACCAGCCTTCCCTCCTGACGCTGGAACTCTAACCACCTGTTTAGCTATCTTCGTCGCCGGCAGCCCTAACCAGCTGCGAACGACCCCACCCCCCAAAGTCCGATGCCACAATGACAGGTCGACCACGCACACCTCTCAGTAGGTCTGTCACCCTTTTATCCTCCCTGCCCTCGTTATCCATAACGAGGACCAGCTGGTGTCCAATCACCACACCCTCGGAGCTCGACAGCTTCCGTCTTCTGTCCATCACACTACGAAAACGCCATTTTTACGAAGGTGTGAAGAGTTAATATAGCTGTGTTCACTTTTGCAAGAGAACTACAATGTTTTGATAATTGGGTGAAAGGTTTTCTTATTTGTGTGTAGAGTTTTGCAATAATAGCCAATAGTTACAAAAAATGTGCTTAAGCAATAAGAAAAAACTTTAATTCGCACTATACCTCTAACTGGTTTAGTAAGCTTCTAAAAAAAGTGAGGACCAAAAAATTGTCCTCACTTTGTAGGGAAAATGGTCTAAATGGTCCTCAGTATTCAGTATGTACAAGAACCCACACACACACACACACACACACACACACACATCTTCCTGTAATAAACATCAGTATGGAGTCGGAGTGGCCTTGATGTTATGACCAACCTTGACTCTTTGATTTAATTCATTGTTGGTTGATCTCCCACAGACACATCACAGCATCCTCATGTGCACATGGTTCCTTTGAAAAATCTACAAACTCTCTCTCTCTCTCACACACACACACACACACACACACACACACTTCAAAGTGAATTAGGTTCAGTTGACTTAACGCTTAACAGCTTCAAAGGAGGGCGGACGATGCTTTGCATGAGACAAACTTCAGGTTTGATGCTTTTTTTTTAGTTATGATGTGAAGTAGCTAGTTCTGAGGAATGTTTTCCTTCTTCGTTTCCACCTGTCAGGTCAAAGTTTAAAACGGTGTTAAGAACCAGGGTCAGGGTCAGGTAAGTTGTTGTTTTATCAGGAATACATAAAAAGTCTAATATAAAAAGTAGATCGTTGCTACAACGTCTTTGACTTTCCCTCCACAACCTCATGCTCATGGATCAACCACCACCTCACCCATATGGAAATCAGGAATAGAACCGACAACCTCACCTATCTCCTGCAGTAGCTTCTGATGTAAAACAGACAGTGAAACTCTAGGACTAGAAAATCCTGACAGATATACGTCACACTGTCACGAACATTCATGGACTCACCCATCTGGACTCACGACGGGGAAGCTGTTGTTGATTCAGCGTCCAGGAAACCGCAGAGAATGGCTCAGCTAGTAGAAGCTAGAAGCTCTCCTCTAATGTGGCACACTTCTAATTCCTGAAACAAGTGCACCTTCTCAGTGTTCTAGTGGTGTCCACCGTGGG
Organism: Nothobranchius furzeri; assembly: GCF_043380555.1. NCBI lineage: Eukaryota > Metazoa > Chordata > Actinopteri > Cyprinodontiformes > Nothobranchiidae > Nothobranchius > Nothobranchius furzeri. The sequence continues at coordinate 77,950,526 of NC_091743.1, forward strand.
ACCGGGAGATCGGGTCGGGTCATACCAAAGACTTTACCAATGAGACCCAACGCCTCCCCGCTGTCACGACGTAACGGTGAGTGGATCACGCAGGACCTGCGGTGATCGGAGGCAGAGACGCCGGAGGAGACGTCCTTGACTCCTGTACTGGAGGCGGCGGCGACGACTTCTGGACTGGAGGTGGCGGAGACGGCCTCTGGACTGGAGGTGGCGGAGACGGCCTCTGGACTGGAGGCGGCGGAGACGGCCTCTGGACTGGAGGCGGTGGAGACGGCCTCTGGACTGGAGGCGGTGGAGACGGCCTCTGGACTGAAGGCCGCGGCGACGACGACCACTGGACTGGAGGCGGCGGAGACGGCCTCTGGACTGGAGGCGGCGGAGACGGCCTCTGGACTTGAGGCGGCGGCGACGACCACTGACTGGAGGCGGCGGCGACGGCTCCTGGACTGGAGACGGCGTCGTCGACCACTGGACTGGAGACGGAGGCATCGACCACTGGACTGGAGGCGGCGTCGACCACTGGAATGGAGACGGCGTCGACCACTGGACTGGAGACGGCGTCGACCACTGGACTGGAGACGGCGTCGACCACTGGACTGGGGACGGCGTCGACCACTGGACTGGAGGAGGAGGCGTCGACCACTGGACTGGAGACGACGTCGGCCACTGGACTGGAGGGGGAGACGTCGGCCTCTGGACTGGAGGGGGAGATGTCAGACTGGAGGGGACGTCGACCTCTGGATTGGAGGGGGCGTCAACCACTGGAATGGAGACGGCTTCGACCACTGGACTGGAGACGGCGTCAACCACTGGACTGGAGAGGGCATCGACCACTGGACTGGAAGGGGCGTCGACCTCTGGACTGGAAGGAGCGTCGACCTCTGGACTGGAAGGAGCGTCGACCTCTGGACTGGAAGGAGCGTCGACCTCTGGACGGGAAGGAGCGTCGACCTCTGGACGGGAAGGAGCGTCGACCTCTGGACGGGAAGGAGCGTCGACCTCTGGACGGGAAGGAGCGTCGACCTCTGGACGGGAAGGAGCGTCGACCTCTGGACGGGAAGGAGCGTCGACCTCTGGACGGGAAGGAGCGTCGACCTCTGGACGGGAAGGAACGTCGACCTCTGGACGGGAAGGAGCGTCGACCTCTGGACGGGAAGGAGCGTCGACCTCTGGACGGGAAGGAGCGTCGACCTCTCTCGGCTTCTGGTCCGGAGGCGCCGGCTTCTGGACCGCCGACTTTTGGACCTGGACCGTCGACTTTTGGACCTGGACCATCGACTTCTGGACCGGAACCGTCGACTTCTGGACCGGAACCGTCGACTTCTGGACTGGAACCGTCGACTTCTGGACCGGAACCGTCGACTTCTGGACCGGAGGCGTCGACTTCTGGAGTGGAGGCGTCGACTTCTGGAGTGGAGGCGGAGCCGCTGCAGGAGGGGTCGCCGACTTATGGAGTGGAGGCGGAGCCACTGCAGTTGGGACCGCTTCCTTGGCTGATGCTGCCGGACTGGGTGCTGACCACTGGACAGGCTGGCCTGGGGCGGACCCTCTTGGAACGGGCTGACCCGGGGGCGGAGCGTCCTGGACCACCGCTGGAACTGGCGCTGACTTGACTGGTGGCGCGGGACCTGGCGCTGACTGGACTGGTGGAGCGGGACCTGGCGCTGACTGGACTGGTGGCGCGGGACCTGGTGGAACCGGTAACTGGAAAAGCAGGGAGGATAGATATTCCAGCTGGAACTCCTGGAGACTGAGGATCTGACGGAGTCGGACCAGCTCAGCTCGGACACCGGTGAGCTCTGTTGGATGGGCTGTGAGCTCGGTCCTTTGGCCTGGAGATGAGAGAGCTGCTGACTGGACCGGAGGTGGGGCCGCTGGCTGGACAGAAACCCTCTCCTGGAGATAAGGGGAAGATAGAGTGTCCAGCTGGAACTCCCGGAGGCGGGCGAGCTGACGGATCCGGCCAAGCTCCGCCTGGAGACCGGCGAGCTCTGTCAGCTGGGCTGTAGGCGTGGTTCCTCCGCCTGCAGATGACGGAGGCGCTGATTGGACCGGAGACGGGACTGCTGGTCTGACTGGGGGCGGGTCCAAGCTGGCGCGCCGAGCCGGGGCAGCTGCGAGCTTGCGGTTCCGTCCTGGGACAAGAGGTGACGGTGGAGCCCGGCATCCTTCCCAACACCATGGGCCAACTCCGGGGGAGCATACAGCCAGTCTGGTGCCCACATAGCAGGAGCGGTCCATCTGCGCCTCCCCGTCCAAGTCTCCATCCAGCAAAGGGAGGGTGGAGAGGATCGCTGAGGCCCGGGCTCGGTGGCGGCGTCCACGGCGAGGCGATGCCGGAGGAAGAGGAGCCGGCCGGTGGTCCACGGCAAGAAACTGGAGCAGGTTCTCCCAAGGGATAACCTCCCCGCTGGATCCTTCTGTGGGTTGGCTCATTCTGTCACGACGTGCCGGTGAGCCGAACGGAGGTGAGGATCCACACGCTGGGGAGGAATCAGGCAGGTAGACAAACTGGGTAACGTAAAAGATTTTAATAACAAACGCACGCAGGACATGGGAACAATGAGCCAACAAGAGACACAGAACTGGAGGGGTTTAAATACAAGAGGGCTGGGAGCTTGGGTGATTGGAAAACGAGAGACAGGTGGGAGCAATTAACAGAGACGCAGGCTGAACCAAATGGGGAGACAGGACAGGGTGTGACACCTGCTGACACTCAGCTTTAGGGGATGGATTGGGGCCTCTGCTGCAGCCCACTGCTCCCCAGGAGATGGGTCACTTGTGGAGATGAACTTCACCAGTGTGTGAAGATGACCACTGTTGATTAAACAAGTGTTCCACACCTTTGAAGAAAAACTCATCAACGCTTAAAACGGGATGTCACCAGTTTGTATCTGAGTGCTTCTTCTGTAAACTCTTGTGTTTTCCTCTGACCTGATGCCTGTGAAGTTCTCCTGAAGGTTCCATGGGGTTTATTTGATCTGCCGCTGCCCCAAAGCTTTCTGCTTCATGTGTTTATATTTGATGCAGAGGCCTGGAAGGGAGCGATAGACGGGAATTTAAATCCTGTTGGTTACATTTGAAAGTAATCCAGCCTGAGACGGATGGTTTGTTAGTCTGGGTCTGCTCGGTGGACCTCCTCTCATCCCTCCAGCTCTCCTCCAGTCTGAGCTCTCTGCTCTTTGTGGTTCTTTTTAAATCCTCTGGTGGGGCAGACGTATACATCCAACTGTCTCCAGGCCTTCCAGTCCACCCAGTACAGATTCACTTCATGTTAAATCCTTCATGTGAGATCTTTCTGTATTCGTTGGTCACCTGGAAAGTTCCTCACAGCTGATCCAGTTTCTTCAGCATGCTTTAATTCTGTTTGGGTCCATTGTTCTGGAAGTCCAGTGGACATGGGAAGCCCACATCCAGGTCTCATGGGAGCTGACATCATGATGCTTTACTTCTCAGGTTTTAGCAAATCATTAGCTTCGATCTTTTTAAAATAAAATATCAGGACCAGTCAGAGTCCACGATCTCCAGATGATCTTCTGCTGTCGTTGGTGTAGCATAGAGCAGGCCTTGTAGGTCAGAGGTCACCAGAACAGAACCCTGTCCACAGCCAGCTTCGTCTGCCCAGAATGCTGTGTGCTTTTCCTGTTTACCATCTCTGGCCTCGCCACCAGGAGTTAAGCCAGAATAATCTGAGCTTCAAGTCACAGGAGACTTCAGACAGAAGTAGAGTCTCAACTTTAATAAAAGAACCTCATACAAGGATTTCCTCAATCTGCAGGTTCATTACAGTCACATTATATAATGAATGTTTGTCTACAGGACTTAATGTTGTCTTTATTACTGGACAGTAATGAATGAATCAACACGGCTGCTATTTCAGATCTAAAATAGGTCAAACCAGTCTGATTTAATAATGATTTAATATCAGTTATGTCACATATTAATATCCGTTTGTTAACAAATGACTGTTGGAACATATTAACTTCACAGATTAAGTGAAATAAGCCTTTTGAGGTTCTTGGGAGTAGGATGAGTCTGAGGACGTTGTGATGACGCCTCCTACATCCTGGTCCAACTCCGACTTTAAAGGGACTTTATGGACTTTTGAATTTTTATGCTCGCGATTGCCCCCTCAGGCCAAAAGCGTAACAGCAGCTTCAATAGTAGGCTCGTGCACGAGGCGCGCATGTTGTACATGCACACTCCTTAACGAAAATAACAGCTGAGACAATCCCTTGTGTGTGTGTGTGTGTGTGTGTGTGTGTGTGTGTGTGTGTGTGTGTGTGTGTGTGTGTGTGTGTGTGTGTGTGTGTGTGTGTGTGTGTGTGTGTGTGTGTGGGTGGGTGGGTGGGTGGGTGGGTGTGTGTGGGTGTGTGTAAGTGGCCCAGAGAACAGAGGACAGAAGAACACGCAGCTAATTAATAAGATAATTTGATTCTGTACCTTTCTCTTCAGCACAGCTGACAAAGGTTTATGATGGGTCAGTCTTCCTGCATGCTCAGACCATTCCCTTCCCTTGCTTGAAAAACTGTTCCAAAATAAAAGTTGAACCCACATCTTTTTTATCTGTAAATTCAATGCCGTTCGCTGAGTCTCAAATAAAAATTTGGGCCTCTTACTGTAAAAAATATACCATTAATGTAAAAAAGAAACTCGAAATGACCTATATTCACACCCAGAGTCGCACCCAGGTCTTCTGCATGAGAGTCAGACAACTTACAAGGTGAGCTACACACCAGTAACATTTATAGTATCTGTAACTTTTATATCCTTGATGACACCTGAAACAACGTCAAACCAAAGAACGGTTCGGAGTGAAAATTGCTATTTTGTTGCTAATTTGCAGGAAATATCTAGAAGAAAGTTCTACAGAAAGTAGCTAAGGGTCCTCAGAAATGTAGCTAGGTTCATCACTAGGCGTTAGGAACAGCGACAGTCGCTGAGTTGGCACTGCCTCTCTCTCTGCTGCTAAAGCTACTGATAGCAAGTGCTACGGGCGATGCCTGAGCGTGAACGCGCATGAAGCAGCCTGCTCGACCCGAGCAGCTCTCTTTTTCTGTGATTTTACAGAAAAACAAGCAATCACAGTAAAAATGCCAGGGCTCATTCTACAGGACCAGGGCATTGCAGGAGAATGTGGAATGTGTGAAGAAGAAATTTATTATTTCTATACATGTTTTGGCTGTCAAACTTCCATAATGCCCCTTTAAGGAATATAGAAGGAAAACACTTCCTCTGAACTTCAGCTCAAGCCCAGAGGCCTCATTTATCAAGCTTGCTAACACAAAAAATGGGGTCGGAAAACTGCATAAGCAACTTTCCACGCAAACTTTGGGATTTATGAAAGAAAGCTTAGCGGAAAAATGTGCGCAACTTTAAGTTGACTAAGGACCTGGCTTACGCACATGTTGGACACGGAGAGCACCTGCAGTGCTGCTGCTGAGAAGGATAAAATTATGAATTCCAGCAGCATTATCACTTGTTTCATTTTCACACAGAACAAGCCCCCCCCCCCCCCCCCCCCACCCCCCCCACCCCACCCCACACACACACATCACACAGCCTGGAGCGCAGAATACACAAAATCCATGCATATACGGGGAGAACATGCAACTCCACGCAGAAAGGCTGCAGCCGAGTTTCGAACCTGCAACATTTGTGCTAACCACTGCCTCACCATGCAGCCCACGGTACGGGTTTGATTTACCCTGAGCTCTGACTGAAGGCTGAATGTTGCTCTCCTCTGAACCTGATGACTCTGTGGTGGACAGCGCCCTCTGGTGGTGTTGAGGAGATCCTTCTTCATGTTACAGTTTTTCTCAATTGTTTACACATATTTTCTGGTACATGAGACACAATGACCACAACATGAAACCAATTCACCAACCCTCTTAATGAATTCTGCTAAACTACAAGCACAATTCCTGCTTTGCACTCAAATTGCTAATCTAAAAAACAATTTTTTCAAAACACTACACACAATTCTCTGCTGTTGGCACAATGTTCATGCAGAAATATCTTGTTTTCATAAAGGAACACACTGCTATTCAAATATGTGCACACTGACTCATCACAAGGGCAAACACCTGTCACACAGTTTTACAATCAGCATTCGGAGCTTTAGCATAAAAGGGCAACAGGTGAGCTCTCTGTGTTGGAGCAATGGATGCCAACATTGAAACCAGAGGCAGAGCCAGAGGAGTGAGTAAGAGGAGGAGGACGAGGACGAGGAAGACCAAGGACCATAATCTCTGATGAGATCTGAGCCACATGTGGTCAACCATGGTCTTACTATGAGGGAGGCTGGACAAAGAGTACAGCCAAATTTGAGCAGGTACACTGTAGCATCCATCATCCGGACCTTCCAAAATGAGAATAGGTAAGAAATCTTCTCTCACTAGAAAATGGCAGTACTGCATATCAATACAATCAGTATTCAATGAGTATAGTAGTAGTATTGCCTGTGGATGGTTTTGTTGGACAGTAAAAATACTGTAAAGTATGTTTCCAGTATTTAGGAAATGTATACCTACTTTATATTCACAGTATTTTACTATTTGTTTGGCAGAACTGAAAGATTACCAAAATGAGGTGACCGGGAACGTCTTCAGTCTCCTGAACAGGAAACTGAAATCATGAACCTAGAAAACAATGCCATAACATTACGGCAAATACAAAAAAAAATTGAAAACAGTGACATGTTTCAAAATATTGATAGGATCAGCTTATCAACTTTGTGTTGGTTGGTAACGGGATCTTTCATGGCGGTTAAAATGAAGAGTCGGAGTACCCGGCCCGGAGGGTTACCGGGGTCCCACCCTGGAGCCAGGCCTGGGGTTGGGGCCCGTGAGCGAGCGCCTGGTGGCCGGGCTTTCGCCCATGGGGCCCGGCCGGGCCCAGCCCGAACCGGATACATGGGCTCGTCCAACTGTGGACCCACCACCCGCAGGAGGAACATGAAGGGTCCGGTGCAATGCGAATCGGGTGGCAGACCAAGGCGGGAGCCTTGGCGGTCCAATCCCCGGACAAGAAAACTAGTTTTTGGGACATGGAACGTCACCTCGCTGGCGGGGAAGGAGCCGGAGCTTGTGGCAGAGGTTGAGCGGTACCGGCTAGATATAGTCGGACTCACCTCGACACATTGCATTGGCTCTGGAACCCGAGACCTGGAGAGGGGTTGGACACTCTACTTTGCTGGAGTTGCTCTGGGTGAGAGGCGGAGGGCTGGGGTTGGCTTTTTGTTAGCTCCGAGACTCTCTGCCTGTGTGTTGGGGTTTACCCCGGGGGACAAGAGGGTAGCTTCCTTGCGCCTTCGGGTCGGGGAACGGGTCCTGACTGTTGTTTGTGCTTATGGGCCAAATATCAGTTCAGAGTACCCACCCTTTTTGGAGTCCCTGGGACGAGTGCTAGATAGTGCTCCATCAGGGGACTCCATTGTCCTGCTGGGGGACTTCAATGCTCACGTGGGCAATGACAGCTTGACCTGGAGGGGTGTGATTGGGAGGAACGGCCCACCTAATCTGAACTCGAGCGGTGTTTTGTTATTGGACTTCTGTGCAAGCCGCAGTTTGGCCATAACGAACACCATGTTCGAACATAAGGATGCCCACCGGTACACTTGGTACCAGGGCAGCCTAGGTCACAGGTCGATGATAGATTTTGTAGTCGTATCATCTGACCTGCGGCCGTATGTTTTGGACACCCGAGTGAAGAGAGGGGCGGAGCTGTCAACTGATCACCACCTGGTGGTGAGTTGGATCAGATGGCAAGGGAACATGCCGCGTAGACCTGGCAGACCCAAACGCATAGTGAGGGTCTGCTGGGAACGCCTGGCAGAAGAACCTGTCAAGACGGTCTTCAACTCCCACCTCCGGCAGAGCTTTGACCACGTCCCGAGAGCAGTGGGGGACATTGAGTCCGAGTGGGCCTTGTTCCACTCTGCGATTGTCGAGGCGGCTGTTGCTAGCTGTGGCCGTAAGGTGGCCGGTGCCAGTCGTGGTGGCAACCCCCGTACCCGCTGGTGGACACCAGAGGTTCGGGGAGCCGTCAGGCTGAAGAAGGAGGCCTACAGGGCGTGGCTGGTCTGTGGGTCTCCGGAGGCAGCAGACAGGTACCGGATAGCCAAGCGGGGTGCAGCAGTGGCAGTTGCCGAGGCAAAATCTCGGGCGTGGGAGGAGTTTGGTGAGGCCATGGAGAAAGACTATCGATCGGCTCCAAAGAGGTTCTGGCAAACTGTCCGGCGCCTCAGGAGAGGAAGGCAGCAACTCGCTCACACTGTTTACAGTGGGGATGGGGAGCTGCTGACGTCAACTGAGGCTATAGTCGGACGGTGGAAGGAATACTTTGAGGAGCTCCTCAATCCCACCAATGCGCATTCCGAGGAGGAACCAGAGCTGGGAGGCCTGGGGATGGACTGTCCGATCTCGGGGGCAGAAGTTGCTGAGGTAGTCAAACAACTACACAGCGGCGGAGCCCCGGGGGCGGATGAGGTTCGTCCTGGGTATCTCAAGGCTATGGATGTTGTAGGGCTGTCATGGTTGACACGTCTCTACAACATTGCGTGGTCATCGGGGGCAGTTCCTAGGGAGTGGCAGACCGGGGTGGTGGTCCCCATCTTTAAGAAGGGTGACCTGAGGGTGTGTTCCAACTATAGGGGGATCACACTCCTCAGCCTCCCTGGAAAGGTCTACTCCAAGGTACTGGAGAGGAGGGTCCGATCGATAGTTGAATCTCAGATAGAGGAGGAGCAATGTGGTTTTCGTCCTGGCCGTGGAACTGTGGACCAGCTCTATACCCTTGCAAGGGTGATGGAGGGGGCATGGGAGTTTGCCCAACCAATCCACATGTGTTTTGTGGATTTGGAGAAGGCTTATGACCGTGTCCCCAGGGGCACCCTGTGGGGGACGCTCCAGGAGTATGGGGTGGGTGGCTTTCTGTTAAGGGCCATTCAGTCCCTTTACCAGAGGAGCGTGAGTTTGGTCCGCATAGCCGGTAGTAAGTCGGACCTGTTCCCAGTGAGGGTTGGACTCCGCCAGGGCTGCCCTTTGTCACCGGTTCTGTTCATCACTTTTATGGACAGAATTTCTAGACGCAGCCGTGGTGTGGAGTGTGTCGAGTTTGGTGGCAGGAGAATCTCGTCTCTGCTTTTTGCGGATGATGTGGTCCTCCTAGCTTCATCCAGCTCTGACCTTCAGCTCTTGCTGGGTAGGTTCGCGGCCGAATGTGAAGCGGCTGGGATGAGGATCAGCACCTCCAAATCTGAGACCATGGTTCTCGACCGGAAAAGGGTGGCTTGCCACCTCCGGGTCGGGGGAGAGGTCCTACCTCAAGTGGAGGAGTTTAAGTATCTCGGGGTCTTGTTCACGAGTGAGGGTAGGAGGGATCGGGAGATCGACAGGCGGATTGGTTCGGCGTCTGCAGTGATGCGGACGCTGAGCCGATCTGTTGTGGGGAAGAGGGAGCTGAGCCAGAAAGCCAGGCTCTCGATTTACCGGTCGATCTACGTCCCAATCCTCACCTATGGTCATGAGCTTTGGGTAATGACCGAAAGAACGAGATCGCGGATACAAGCGGCCGAAATGAGTTTCCTCCGTAGGGTGGCCGGGCTCAGCCTTAGAGATAGGGTGAGGAGCTCGGACATTCGGGAGGGACTCGGAGTAGAACCGCTGCTCCTCCGGATCGAAAGGAGCCAGTTGAGGTGGTTTGGGCATCTGGTCAGGATGCCTCCTGGACGCCTCCCCGGGGAGGTGTTTCGGGCATGTCCTGCCGGCAGAAGGCCCCCGGGTCGACCCAGGACACGTTGGAGAGGTTACATCTCCAATCTGGTCCGGGAACGCCTTGGGGTCCTGCCGGAGGAGCTGGTGGACAAGGCCGGGGAGAGGACGGCCTGGAGCTCCCTAGTTGGGATGCTGCCCCCGCGACCCGGACCCGGATAAGCGGAGGAAGACGAGACGAGACGGGTAACGGGATATACATTGTGTACAATGTTTTGCGGGATAAATAAAATAATTTTTACCATGTATTTGTGTGTTCAGAGTGTAAAAACAATATTCTGAAATAACAACCCATGCATGTATGTACTGTCTGTAGTAGGTGTAACACTGAACCAAAAAGGCTTAAGTCATTATGATGAATGGAGAAGAAGTGTTTTCCATTCATCATGGTGTTTAACAATGAACACATGAGTGTTCTGCTGGTTCTTATAAATGTCTATTCATATGATGGTTTGTGTGTGTCATTTGACAACAAAATCACATTGTGAGGAGAAATAACATTGTTTTGAATGTGAAGTTTCATTTTGCAGGTTAACTGAGGGGTTTTACCCATTGTGTGTGTTTTTTGGATTTGTGTGTAGAGTTCTGAGAATATGAGGCATGCTTTCAGAAAATGTGTGTAAGCAATTAAGAAAAACTGTAATACTCACTCCTGGTTCTGTTTCTCTTCACTCGGGTGTTAGATAGGTTTGGATTTTGGTTTTTACTCTTAACAAATGTTTGTGAAACTCAGGTTTTGTCTTCTGATAGCCAGCAGCCACCCAGGCTTTAAACTCAGGTAAAAAGGTAAATAAATGGCCTGTATTTCATATGGTGCCTTCTAGAGTCCTGGAACCCCCCAAGGCGCTTTACAACACAATCAGTCATTCACACCCTGGTTGTGATGAGCTACATCATAGCCACAGCTGCCCTGGGGCGACTGATAGAGCCGAGGCTGCCGTCCACAGGCGCCACCGGTCCCTCCGACCACCACCAGCAGGCAAAGGGGTCTTGCCCAAGGACACAATGACAGCAACAGACTGAGCGGGACTCGAACCTGCAACCTTCCCAGGTGTCTCAGGTAAACACGGCTAAACCAGCATGAAAGTCCTGTGAAGCTCAGAGGTGATAAAACTTAGTTCTTATTTACGTGTTTATGTTAGTAGAAACAAGCTTAATCACATGTTTAAGTTCATCTAACGACGTATGTTCCTCAGGGTAAAAACTCTGAATGCTTCTATTTAATCACAATTCATCCAGCCTTTCTAAAGCTTTGAATGTTCACTTATCTTTAACACGTTCATAGTTCGTCTTGACTGAGAAATACAAACTCAGTCTACAAATGTAAACCTCTAAAACCTTCATTTTCCTGAAACTTCTTAATTGGAATGTTGTTTTATTATTTGTGATGTAGTGTCCTAGTTGAACACAAGGGGGAGCCTTTAATCTCAGAATACTCCTACTGTCTAGAACCTACTGATAAAATATGTCATGGTTTATAGTTTCATCAACATTCTAGATAGTTTTTCTTTTACTGTTTAGATTTATTTTCAAATAAATCATGAAATCAACAGAAACAAGGTTCTCACAACAATTATCAATTCAAATCCAACTTTATTTATAAAGTGCTACAAGGAATGCAACTCAAAGTGCTCTACAGATTAAAATGACCCTAGATACCCCCCTCCCCCTCACACACACACACACACACACACACACGAACATCAGTAAAAAATGCTAGGTAGGACAAGGAAACCCCATCAGAGGAGCCATCTGCCGGCTATGGAGCACGGTGATGCCACCTTCAGCTGCGCCTTCTCCAGAGTCAAAGGTGAGTGATCGGTGCCACGACTAAGCCTAACCAGTCTGGTTAGGCTTAGTCATGGCACCGATCACTTTCCAGTCCCTGGCAGCAGCAGCAGCAGCAGCCGAGGTACCAACACAGAGGGGTGTGAAGAGGAAGGAGGCCATAGACCCCACCTCCACCCGAGCACCACCCAGAGGCAGAGGGCCCCCATGAACAAACTCTGAGAAAGAATAATATAAGACAAAATATAAAAGTAACAACAGCTAATATAATAGTTAAAGTAAGTTAATTAATAATAAATAAAAATATAATAAATATTAAAATAATATAGAAATAGAATAAAACATAAATTATAATCAATTAAAAAATGCAAAGCAAGAAATCTAACTATAATAAATTATTTGATGTCATGCAGAAAGAACATGCTAACTCCACACATGCACGAGAACATGTAAGGCTGCTACTGGGATCTGAACTTTTAACCGTACTCACCTGCACCACCATCCACCCATAGACTCCTCCCCTTCAGGTAGGATTCATTTCATTTAGTTTACAGTTTTTGTTCAGTCACTAACAAGCATTTATCTAAACAAGAGTAACATTTTATAAACTTTTAAAGTGACAGTGTGTAGTTTCCCTGGTGATAGGGGGCAGTACTTACCTAAATCACTGCAAGCAAGCATTATTTTAGTGTTCAAATAAGAACATACCAACGGATGGCCATTAGGGTCAAAAAGCCTTGGGAGAACAACCTCCAGCAGAACATCAGAGTCCTTCTCATCACTGGCAGTGAGTGAAGAGGTAAATGTGTAAAACAACGTTTATTATTGATGAAAATTTTGCAACCATTTGTTACAAATCAGTGAATGTGTTTTGTCCTCACGGGCTTCCGTAGAAGGAAACACGGCATCCAATATGGCGTCGCCCAGAGATTTGGACCCACTCCCATGTATTTTAGAACAGATTTTTATGGTTATAGGTTATGAAACTGCCAATAGTTTTTAACAACTGGGCATCTTTTAAGTCGTTTACATCAAAGTTTTGATGGATATTTCCAGAGATTAATGGTAAAAACTACACATTGTCACTTTAAAGATACACAAGTAAATCCATGACTTAGGGTTAGGGTCAGCTCATAAATGAAAAGTAAGTATGTGTGTTTCGACTACATTGGTGAACATATGTGTGTTTGGACTACCATTCTTTTGTTTTTGCATTAGGGGAGCATGGTCCAGCAGTAGGTGGGCGTGGCTTAGGCTCCTGTAACTGTCAGTACATTTCTACAATGCTTACACTTTCCTTTGAGAGCTACGGGTCGTTTCTGTGTCATCTACAAACGCTGTAACGCACCTAAACCGTAAAGCCTCCACTTCTGCAACAATATCAGCTCTAAACCAACACAGCTGATGGAAGAGAAACTGGGTCAGCATGGGGATGTCAGCGGCAGGGGCTGACGCTGGATGACATCAGATGCTGATGAACACGTGGTTCTTCTCTTCTTAGTTCTCTGTTCATCTGAGCTTCATTGTTGCTGTAGTTTTGTGTGTCTGCTCAGTGTGATTGCTCTTATGTTTCAGGTCAAACAGTAGAGAAACATCCTGGATCATTAGATGTGGAATTCCCACCCAACACAAAAAACTCTGGAATGCATCTTCTCACGTAATCACCCGATGTCACCAACAGTAGCAGTAATCTGGAACCTGCTGCAGCTGAAAACAGGAAGACCTTCCTTCTGGGTCACATTACTGGTGTTTTGGTGATGTTAGTGTGTGTTTTGAAAGGAATTGCTAGTTTATATTTAACTAAATGTGTTTGTGAGACAAAAGTGACCCTTTTGGTCAGTCGTGAGGGTTTACAAAAGGTTCCTGGAGTTTGGCTAAAACACTAAATCCAAACAAACTCACAGAGGATTAAAGAACATTAAAAGAGCAAAATAAAAAACTTATTTCAGATTATCAGATTCTGATGTTTCGAGAAATGATCAACTCAGCAGTGTGTGTGTGCTGGTGCACATAGATGCTGGCACATGTGTGTGTTCTAGTGCATGTGTGTGCTGGTCTGGTGCTGGTGCATGTGTGTGTGTGTGTGTGCTGGTGCACGTGTGTGCTGATGCATGTGTGTGTGCTAGTGTATGTATGTGTGCTGGTGCATGTGTGTGTGTGTGCTAGTGCACGTGTGTGTGCTGATGCGTGTGTGCTATTGCATGTGTGTGCTGGTGCACGTGGGGGTGCATGTGTGTGTTGTTGTTGTTGTTTTTGAACCATGGGTGTTTTTTTTACTGCCATGGTGGCCCTGCTGCCTCACAGCAAGAAGGTTGTAGGTTTGAATCCCGGCTGCAGCCTTCATACAGATGATGCTGCCTGCAGGTCCTGCTGAATTCTGGGGTTTGAGGTGTGAGTATTTGTGATAAAATCACAGAAAATGAAGCAGGTGAACTAAAACAGAAAAGTACTGAAGCAGAAAACAGGAATTAAAGATAAACTCAGAATAATAAAATCCCAGAAGCAGGAACCAGAGACCAGCAGTTAATCCCTGGGATTAAGGGATGCAGTGTGTTTCCATCCCAGTGTTCCCAGTAAGTGTGAGTCGTGATTAGTTATAAACTCTCTTCTAGCCCGGTTCGGTCGACGGTCCCTAACTGGACCTACTGACGCAACCCGCCAGTAGCGGAAGATGCTGCTGCAGCTTCGTCAGACCGGATCCGCTGGTCCTGGTTCCGGTTCTGACCCAGTTTAAATTTATGCTCGTTTGTATTTAGTTTTGTATGTTTATCCTTATTCAGAACCGAACCGAACCATTTCTTGCAACAATCAGCTCCTCGGTCTCTGATTGGACGGGCTGTTCCCCCCCTCCCTCCACCCGGGTGGATCGCTCCCCACTCCGCCTCAGCCTCCTCTCGGTTCAACATGCGGGCTCCTGCTCCGGATTAACGGTTCTTCATCACCTCCTCCTCCTCAAGGTAAGAGCCGCTTTACCGGTCCGCGCGTCCGTGGGCTCCTCCGCGTACGCGGAGCTCTCCGAGTTTTTTCTGGTTCAGGAGGAGTCGTGGCGGGTTCGGTCTGAGATGGGAAGCGGGTTGAACTTCTGAGCTTTGTGCCGGAGCGGTACCGGTAGGACCCGGAGGGGTGAGGGTGAGGTTCTGGAGGCTCAGAACCGGTTCAGGTTATTGTTTCCTGGAGGTCTTTGGTCCAGAGAGGCGGACCTCCTCACATCCATGTGGATCAACCCGGAAACGGTTCCGTAGCCTGAGCTCCTGTAGTCCGGTCCAGTTGTTCATCCAGGCCAGAAGATGTGAGCACTTCCTGCTTCACCCTGATGATGCACCTCAGCTCCTATTGGTCCTCTAGATAAAACACGAACCTTAAATGATCTTAAAGAGAAATAAAATCCGTCCGGATTAATCTGATTGAAGAAGAAGAAAATATAATTTCTATTGACCCTTTGCACGTGACGTCACGCCACTCGTGTGACCGCCCCCTTCGCCATGATGGACGGCAAAAAGACGTTTATACCCATAGAAACTCCAGTGAAGGTAGTCAAAACAAGCCAGTTTGTAGCCTTTTATCACTGTTATTTAGTTGATTTCACAGTAAAATGGTTTTAGCTTGCTGCGTGGTTGGCTGCACTAAGAGACAAGGATGTAAACTCAACTCATTTTTTCTTTTTAATAACTTTGATGGAGACTGAGGACGGAGATGAACTGCAGCGATCATTCAATCAAGCGGACTAGCAGGCCTCAGATTTGCAGCAAACATGTTTTTACCGGGTAAGATTAACATTCATTTTCTTCATGAGGAAGACAGGGACAGGGATAAATGTGATGTGTTTATACAAGTTATTGATAATCCTGATGGATGGGTATTTCACCACGCAGGCTGCGCTCCGTCCACTGTAGCGAGACAATTATTAACAATATTAAAGCTCCGATGTATGATTACGTGTGTTAAAATGACATTATTTATTTATATGAGCGTCGGCGTCCAGAGAACTTCTCATTGGTGTGAGAGCAGCAGCTGAACCCGTTAACACCACCAGCAACAGGATCCGGACTTTTTAAAAATCAGCTTTGGTATAAAGTGAAACGCTGTTTACAACATAAAGTTATAAATCCAGAGGGGTGAATTTAGGCAAAGTCAGCAACATGTTTACATCGGTGAACAGCTGCAGAGAGAAGTAAGCTAACGCTGGTAAGCTAGTTAACGTACCGCTCTCTGTGAGCCCCCGCTAGATGCGCTACTTCTTCTGATAACTGAACTGGGCATTAACTAGTTGAAGGAATGCTGGAGGAGTTTTGTTTTTGTTTTGATCGCAAAAACAATTTCAGGCTCTACTTTTCCCTTTGTTTAGTAATCGTGTCGCTCACTGTTTACATGCCTTTGCCGTCCACCATGGTGGACCCACGTGATTAGGTGACGTCGGTGCAAAGGGTCAATAGTGCCTCTCAAGATAAAAATCATGAGACGCTTCACAAAAACAAAAAAATGTAAAAATATATTTAAAAAAATAGAAAATGGTTAAAAATATATTTAAAATGAGCAAAAAATGGACTATTGTGATTAAAAAATGTTAAGTAAGAGAGAGAGTGAATAGGAAAGAGGGAAGTCAGTGGATCCTGAGGAAGGTGGGATAGGTGGGGAGAGCAGAATAAAGAGAGAGTGGTGAAGAAGGTCAAACAAAAGCCAGCTTGAACAAGTGAGTCTTCAGCTGCTTTTTTAAGGAGACCACTGAGTCCACTGATCTCAGGCTCAGGGGGAGGGAGTTCCAGAGTCTGGGGGCCACAGCAGCAAATGATCTGTCACCTTTGGTCTTTAGCCTGGTGTGCTGCACAACCAGTAGGCTTTGATCACTGGACCTCAGAGACCTGCTGGGGGTGTAGGGACTAGGAAGATCACCAATGTAAGATGGTGCTTGTCCATGTAAGGCCCTATAGACCAGAACCAGGATCTTCAAATGAACCCTGAAGCTGACTGGCAGCCAGTGAAGCTGGAGGAGAAGCGGGGTGATGTGGGTGTGTTTGGAGGACTTGGTCAGAAGCCGAGGACAGGCATTCTGAACCACCTGTAGATGGTTCAGGGAGGTTCTGCTCAGACACGTGAAAAGAGAGTTACAGTAGTCTAAGCGTGAGGAGATGAAGGTGTGGAGAACTGTCTCAAGTTCAGAGTGAGACAGAATGGGACTCGGCTTAGAAATGTTCCTGAGATGGAAGAAGGAAGAGCGACCAAAAGAACTGACATGAGAATCCAGGGTGAGAGCTGGGTCAAAGGTCACGCCAAGATTCCTGATGGAAGGTTTGGAGACGAGATCTTGGAGACGAAAGGAAGTTTAGAGATGGGTCTGAAGCTGCTATGGAGAGATGCGTCGAGACTCGTTTTTTTAAGAAGCGGGTGGATTACAGCGTTCTTAAAGTAAGCAGGAACCTGACCAGAAACCAGAGAAGCATTAATTATAGAGAGCACGCTGGGACCGATGGACTGAAAAGCACTTTTATACAAAGATGAGGGTAAGATGTCGAGGGGGCATGCAGAGGTCTTCATAGAGTTAACTAGTTTGGTTAACTCAGGCAAAGAAACAGGAGCAAAGCTATCTAGGATGATGGGCCTGGTTGGAGTTGGGAGAGGCAGCGATAAGGCTGAAGGAGAGATGCTAGATCTAGCCTTGTTGACTTTGTCCACAAAGAAAGACAAAAAGTTCTCACAGTCTGCAACAGAGTGGACAGAGGCTGTAGGAGAGGCAGGAGAGACGATGCTGCTGATGGTGTTAAATCACCATTTTTCCAGGTTGGAGAAATAGGAAACCCTGGCGTCTCTGACTGCAGAGTTAAAGGATGACAGAAGATCCTTTAGGTGCAGCAGATGGACGTGGGGATGGGTTTTCTTCCACAAACGCTCAATTTTTCTGCATTGGCGCTTCAGGCTGCGAAGGCTGTCATTAAACCAGGGAGTAGGGTTCACTGCAGGAACTGATCTGGTTCTAACAGGACAGATGTTGTCCAGAATGGAGAGGCAGTGCTCATTAAACTGAGAAGTTAAGGAATCTGGGTCGTTAACAGAAGAACAGGGTGGATCAAAAGCAGCAGAAAAATTGCTAGCTGTGCTCTCATTAAGAAAACGAGAACTAACCGTACGGCGAGCAGGAGGTGGGGACGCAGAAACTGACAAGTTAAAGAAAATGCAATGGTGATCTGAAATATAAACGTCCTCAGGACAAACACTGTCAGCATTTAGACTCAGGGTAAAAACGAGGTCTAGAGTGTGTCCCCTGGTGTGTGTGGGCTCAGAAACATGCTGGGTAAAGCCAAAGGCCTCCATAAGGCTGGAGAAATTCATGGCAAAGTGATCAGAGGGATCATCAACGTGGATGTTAAAATCACCAACAATCACCAGTCTGGACAGCTTCACAGTGGAGGATAGAAAGTCTCTAAACTCCTGAAGGAAAGAACTGTTTGGACCAGGTGGACGATAGACCACAGCACAGTAGAACGGGTTCTTATGCCCGACTTTAATCAGCTGCAGTTCAAAGGAAGCAAAGTGACCAGAGGTTGTAGAGCTACATGGAAGATGGTCTCTGAAAACAACAGCTAGGCCTCCACCACGACCAGAACCCCGGGGCTGGCTAAGAAAAGAATAACCACTCGGGTAAAGTTCAATCAGACCAGAATAATCAAATGTTTGCTGCCAAACTTCAGTCAGAAACGGAAAATCCAGGCTTTTAGAGAGAATTAGATCATCGAGCAGGAAGGACTTATTGTTAACAGAGCGGGTATTTAATAGAGCCATGCTGAGTGAGGAGGAGGAATCAGAAACTACAGAAACAGCTGGAGTTAGTGGACGTAAATTAGCAGGGTTAGATCCACGGTGTTTATAAAAACCACTTATGGAGGGAACAGGAGGAGAAACCACTGAGGAATGAGGATAAACCGACCTTAAAAACTAAGAAACGGAGAAACCGTGCCACAACGTAGCATGGCAGGAATGCGGAAGTGGCACTCAGGTCGCCAAACAAAGGACAAGAAGCTAGAAGATCACGCTGATGTTTACCAGATAAACCACGCTTTAAGAGAAGTCGTATTCTCACCTGGATTCCTGCTCGTTTACCTCTTTTCCTCCGACGTTTTCCCGGGACCGGATGAACATCGCTGGAGGCGCCCTGGTTGGAATCGTCGTTTGGCTCCGGGCCAGGGCGCCACTCAGATAAAGTAACAGGGAGATACATCCTCGGTGCATCTTGGGCAATTGTGAACAAACGGAAGGAGAAAAGAGTCTTGCGATCATAGGAGATGGTAGCAGGGACACTACTGAAGAGGATTGCAGACAGGAGCAAGGTGGAAAAGAGGAGGTTAGTGGAGAAAAGTTTGAAAAAGTGGCCGGTGACTGCAGCTAAGCCAAGCACAGGCGCCATCTTGTTACCAACCGGCACCTCTGTGTGTGACTTGACTTGACGTCATCATATGAGCCTTTCACTCATCTTCTTGTGAAACACTAAAACATTTATTCTCGTCAGAAGAAGTGAAGGTGGTGCCTGACTAATGTTTGATGTTTGGAGCAGAAATTCAGCCTCCGCAGCTAAACATCAACTAGCTGTGGCAAAATCTAGCTTCTGACTGGCTCCTCTCTGCAGCTGGGTTGGGTCCGCCGACTCTCCGTTAGCAGGGTTTATCAGTGAGCCATCAGGTGGGTTACACCTGGATCAAAAGGACTGTTTAAAATGGTAAACCCGGGTCCCTCCCAGGCTGTTACTAACCAGGTTAGTTTACCTTGTAACCAGGAGCAGCTACATAATGGGTCTTTTCACTAAACTGTCAGTTTGTTTCTGCAGAGAAAAGTTGACTGAATTCGTTTTTATTTACAAAATAAAATTCCTAATTTGTGGCCTGCAAAACAGAAGGTTTGGACACCACTGAACAACTTCATTCTGAATGTTTGGGAACAGCATTACTGGTTCTTTTTAACACAGAAATAAGTAGTTTTACCGTTTTTGCTGAGTACGGATGTGTATTGGTCAAATTCTGGCGATACGTATCACGATACGGGGAGGCGATACGATATATCACCATATGTAGTGATACATTCAGTCAGACCTTATTAGCTACTTATTTAGACTGAATTAGTTATAGGGAAATTGAATAAACAGTCCAAACTGATAGGTAACATGTTTAACATGAGGTATCTGAACCATAACAGACAGATTTACGTTTCATTGGTGAAAACAAAACCCACTGCACACTGCTGCCAACTAGTGGTCGGGTTTGAACCAAAAGAAAAGGAAATACACAAATGTTTGCATGTAAATTCTTCCAAGAGTTCCATACACGGCTTTCGATTATCGACATAATATTGAAGGAAAAATATCACGATATATTTCCATATCGATATTTTTTTACATCCCTATTGCCGACGTTTCACCACCACTGTAGCCACATTCAGAGCTCGCCGCCTTCTCGGTTTGTCCGCGGGCAGCAGAGGACTATGTCGCCCTCAGCCACTCAGAAGAGTCGCTGGGGGGGGGGGGGGGGGGGCTTTGTCTTCCTGTTTAATTGGCTAATGCACTCAGGAACGTGTGTGTGTGTGTGTGTGTGTGTGTGTGAGAGAGAGAGAGAGAGAGAGAGAGAGAGAGAGAGAGAGAGAGAGAGAGAGAGAGAGAGAGAGAGAGAGAGACCCTGAAAGTGATCCAGCTGAAGCCTCACAAGGTTAACCATAACGCCTGGCCGCCGCCGCGCTGGACAGAAACACGTCTGAATCAGAAACGATTTGTTTTTGCAGCTTGAACCTTTTAAATGTTTTCTAAAAAGTATTTAAGTAAGTTTATTTAATGTTTAAATGTTAAAACGGTTTAAATGATGTTTAAATAAAACATCTCAGATGAAGGGGAGAACTTCCTGGATGAGTCCAACTTTAATGGATAATGAAGTAATTAGAGAAGCTCTAATGGACGTCGGGTGGAGGACCGAAAGGAGGAGCAGGTCATGAATATCAGAGCCAGGGAGCGACTTCCCAGAATGGATCGATGCTAAAACTAGCCCTGAGTGGTGTGTGTGTGTGTGTGTGTGTGTGTGTGTGTGTGTGTGTGTGTGTGTGTGTGTGTGTGTGTGTGTGTGTGTGTGTGTGTGTGTGTGTGTGTGTGTGCACGCGTGTGTGTGTGTGTGTGCACCTGCAACCGCATCACTTCAGCCTCGCCTGTTTCTTGTTTCAATTTTTTTCACATTCTGTTTTTATCGTAACTGGAGTCTGTTCGACCTCTACAGATGTTTGTCAGCAACTCGGATCCATCAGAACCACTCATGGAAGGATGCTCCTCAGGGAGCATCCCCTCCACACACATCATAATAAATGATTAATGGACCGTACATTAGTGTGTCTGACACAGACGAGGGTTTTAACTGGATCAGGGATGCTGGATGCTAGGCTAAGCTTAGCTAAGCTAATGGGTTCAGAAGAGCAGAGAAGAGATCAGCGCTTCCTTCCTGTAAAGTTGCAGCAGCAGGATTTTCTAGATCAGGGGTTGTGAACCTCCTTCCCAGAGGGCTGCTATAAAGTGGTTTCCCTGCTTCAACACACCTGATTTTAATCAGCAGCTGGTTAACTGTCTTCTGCAGAACTTAATGAGCTGCTGAACAGGTGATCCAAGTGTGAAACAGGTAAGTTAGGAAGTAACCTAGCTGCTTGGAGGCTGGTGTCCAGCTCAAGGCGGGCGGGGAGCTCGTCATACGCGGCTGTCGAGAGTTGGCGTGATGAGGTATGGCATGTCTTTTGATTCCATTGTTTGTAATTCAACCTAACCAAATCCAGCAACAGTAACTAGTCTCCTCTTCTTCTCGGTTAGTTTGGCAGACTGCAGGCTTCCAGGCCCACTACTGCCCTCTGCTGTTTCTGTCAGGTTACAACATGTCAAAGCACAAACGCGGAGCATTCCACTTTGTATGTCCCTAACAGTGTTACCAGTGTTACTGTAAAAAGTCATTAGTTATAGTTACTAATTACTTTGTCAAAAAAGTATGAGTTAGTCACTGAGTTACAAGATTATTAAAGTTACTAAACCAGGAAAAGTAACTATTGTGTTACTTTTTTCATCATTATTTGCAGAAAGAAAATGGAGAAAAAATAAAATTACAATAAACTATCAAATACATACAGAACAACTTAAATCATATAATACAGCAGGGGGGTGGAAATTGGTGATTTTTTATCAATATAAATGGCATCGTCGATTCAGTCTATCAATCCAGTTCCTTATCAATTCCAGAGAAATTAAACAGGTGGCAAAAAAATACTAATATCACACATTTTAACTGTTGGTTTATTTATGTGTAGTGGATCAAAGGTCAAATTTACATCTAAAATATGACCAGAAATGAACTTTTCATTTGCAGCCACACACTGCGTCTCACATCCAGCACATATGTCTGGCCTCCAGACCGGAGAGCTCTGCAGCAGTCTTTCTTACCGTACAAGAAGACAACATCTTCAGCCAAGGTCTCATGCAGAAGCCAGACTCCGGCATCGATACTCTGAATAAAGTTCATCGTTTAAAATAATCAAATGTGTTGAATGAACAAGATGTTTAAATCCTAAAATGTTTGAATAATCTGTGCTTTAATCAATAATGTGTTTAAAATTAATATTTTCCCTGCACTGATTATCTTAAACTACACCAATCTATCAGTATACTCACACACATTATAATAAGGTTTTTATTAATGATTAACATTCACATACGTGTTAAAACATTTCTACTTCACAATGAGAATAAGGGTTAGGGTTTGGAAAGGTACAAACACTGAGAATACTCAACTCAACTCCACTTTATTTATAAATTGCACCTTACAGGCAAAAGGTGCCACCAAGGCACTACACTGATCAAATAAAAACATAAAACAGTAAGTCCAGAAAACAAAATATTGTATCACAATGTCCTGCTGCCTTTAAAGGGTGGTGGTGAGGCCCCTGTTGAAGAAAAGCAGTTTAGATTTCAATGATTTGAACAACTTTAGACCGGTATCAGACTTACCATTTTCAAGCAAAATTTTTGAAAAGTGAGCCCGATTGTTTCTTATAAAACTGAATAATCTAGATAAATGGGCACCTAACAGGAGGAGTTAAAGCAGGTGATATGAAACAAGAGCCCAGTCAAATCAAATATCTCACTGCAGAGAAAACTGTTGCAAAGGGTTCCTGAGCCTTTAAATGGTCTCTCGGTCTCATTACAGAAATAAAGGGACTTTTGCACCATTTTCTAATTTTACAGTGTAACTGACATTCTGTTACTCACAATCTAGTAACAGCATGTCTATAAATAAAAATCCATGAAATCCAACACTAGAAAAGGCACAGGTCTGGTGGAAGACCTAACTTTACTAACTTGAGTCAGACCCACAAACAGAAGTGTTGAAGCTGGGTT